>NC_057807.1:660248289-660248895 GCF_018294505.1 Triticum aestivum
GGGGCAGCGAGGGCGACGGCACGGCGGGGTCGGCGTCATCGAGATCGAGACTCGCGCGCGCGAGAAGTGGAACGAATTAGTGGCAACGATAACTGATTTTTCGTAAGTGTAGTATATATAGGATATGCCTTTAGTACCGGTTGGTAGCTCCAACCGGTACTAAAGGCCAATTTTGGCCAGCCCAAGCGACGGGAAACGAGGGCCTTTAGTACCGGTTGGTGGCTCCAACCGGTACTAAAGTGCAACACATTAGTACCGGTTAGAGCCTCCAACCGGTACTAATGCCCGTGCGCTACCACCCGCAGTGCGCTACATTTTGTCCCACCTCGCCGAGCGAAGGGCAGCCGCACATGTTTATAAACCCAGCCGCGGCTGCCCTTTCGAACTCCTCTATATAGCAGGCTTCTGGGTCTAACTAGGGCGCGCTGCCATGTGAGCCTGCTGGCCCTGCTGGGCATGTATTTGCACACCCAAGGTCTGGCAGGCCCACCGGGCAGCGCCCCAACATGTTTTTTATAATTTTTTTCTTTTCTGCATTATTTATTTTCTTCTATTTATTTTTGAGTAATTTTTTATATAGCTATTTCTTTTCTGCTTTATTTTTTT
>NC_057807.1:660352607-660365812 GCF_018294505.1 Triticum aestivum
GTGCTAAATGTTGGATTAGAGATCCACATCAGAATTCGAAATTTGCACTGAAAGCACATGAGGGTTTCATGCTTGGTTACAGAAAGGACTCACACACCTACAGAGTCTTCAACAGTGTTCTTCACAAGATTGTTGAAACTGTAGATGTGCGGTTCGATGAAACTAATGGCTCGCAAAGAGAGCACCTACCTTCTGTGATAGATGAACCAGCACCTGAGGATTCTATCAAGCTCAAGGCCACTGAGGATGTCATGCCTACTGAAGAATCTGCTGAAGAATTCATTCCAGAACGTGATGAACGTCGTACTAGCACACCTGAAGAAAATGGTGCTGAGGAAAATGCTCCTGAAGAAAATGCGGATCAAATTCCTCAAAGACAACCCGCTCATCCTCGAATTGCAAATGAAGTGCAAGTCGAAAAGATCATCGATGACATTCGTGCACCAGGTCCTCTCACACGCTCAAAAGCTTCACATTTATCTAACTTTTGTGGGCACTTTGCTTTTGTCTCTATCAAAGAGCCCACCAAGGTAGTTGAAGAATTTCTGGAGCCTGAGTGGATTCAAGCTATGCAAGAAGAATTACATTAGTTCGAGCTCAACAACGTCTGGGAACTAGTCAAACGTCCAGATCCTCGCAAGCACAACATCATTGGCACAAAATGGATCTACAGCAACAAGCAATATGAAAATGGCCTTGTGGTGAGGAATAAGGCATGGCTTGTAGCTCAAGGCTACACACAGGTTGAGGGTATTGATTTCGATGAAACTTTTGCACCTGTTGCTAGACTTGAGGCTATTCGCATATTACTTGCTTATGCTAACCATCATAATATCACTTTATATCAAATGGATGTGAAAAGTGCATTCCTCAATGGTAAGCTTGAGGAAGAAGTATATGTTGCTCAACCCCCAGGTTTTGAAGATCCAAAGAATCCCGACAAAGTCTTCAGACTCAACAAGGCCCTGTATGGCCTCAAGCAAGCCCCTCGGGCATGGTATGACACTTTGAAGGAATTCTTCATGAAGAAAGGCTTCAACCTGGTTCACTCGGCCCAACTCTTTTCACTAAGTCCTATGATGGTGAATTGTTTGTGTGCCAAATATATGTTGATGATATTATCTTTGGACGTACTGACCTACGCTATAGTGATGAATTTGCCTATATGATGAGTGAAGAATATCAAATGTCTATGATGGGAGAGTTAAAATTCTTTTTAGGTCTTCAAATTCCTCAACAACGCAATGGTATATTCATATCGCAGGAGAAATACCTCAAAGATGTATTGAGGAAATTCGGCATGCAAGATTGCAAAGGGGTCAAAATTCCAATGCCCACAAATGGCCATCTATGCACTGATGAAAATGATAAAGACTTCGATCAAAAGGTATACCGCTCCATGATTGGCTCTTTATTGTACCTATGTGCATCTAGGCCAGATATTATGCTTAGTGTTTGCATGTGTGCCCGATTTCAAGCTACACCGAAGGAATCACACCGTAAAGCTGTGAAGCATATTCTTCGATGCTTAGCTCACACACCAACACTTGGATTATGGTATCCCAAGGGCTCTTCATTTCATCTCATTGGATATTCAGACTCTGACTATGCTGGCGATCGCGTGGACCGCAAGTCAACATCAGGATGAGTCATTTCCTCGGACGATCTTTGGTCTGTTGGTCCTCGAAGGTCCTCGAAGAAACAGAACTGCGTATCACTCTCCACTGCAGAAGTTGAGTACATTGCTGCTGGATCGTGCTGTGCTCAATTACTTTGGATGAAGCAAACACTCAAGGACTATGGCATCAACGTGAAGAATGTGCCTCTCTACTGCGACAATGAGAGTGCTATCAAAATTGCTCATAACCCAGTTCAACACTCGAAGACAAAGCACATCCAGATTCGTCATCATTTTCTTCGTGATCATGTGTTGAAGGGCGATATCTCCATAGACCACGTTAGCACTGAAGATCAGCTGGCTGATATCTTCACTAAGCCCTTGGATGAGAAGAGATTTAGCAAGTTGCGGTGTGAGCTAAATATCTTAGAATCTTCGAATGTTCTCTGAAATGGACACACATCCTTACACTTATGCTGACTTGATGACTTAGATGCGCAACACACGAAGTAACATCTTTCTTCAATCAATGAAGACTAACCCTCTAAGTGTGAAAAATTAATGAAGAAATTGACTCTCAGAGCCCTACGACAATTGTACGCAGTGTCTGAAGCCAACTTTCTTATACGGTGGGTTACGCCACCACAAAAGTTGAAGATCTTCAAATTGAGTTTTTCCTCAGTTTTTCAAATTCTTCAACTTGCAATGTCTTCACTATTTCCGTCGTTTGTCTTCATTTGAATATATGCATACATAAGTTTTATGTCCTCTACATCATTCACTTATTGCTAATTCTTCAAGTTGACTGTTTCCACTAAGTGAATGTGATCGGACCCTTCCCCCTCTATGCTAAACTCAATCTAATCTTTTCACAAATTCTTCATATGCATTCTGATTTGAAACTTGTTCAAAATCTTCACTGTGTCCTTGACAACTGAAGAAATTGCGAACCGTAACTTAAAACTTATATTATCTGAATTTTCGGCTTTGCCGCTCAAACCGTTCCGCTTCTCACGACAACTACTTATCTATTCACCCACGATCCTACACGATCTCCACCTCACAGTACGTGGGTGACACATGTCATGTGAATGGGAAAAGCCAGGGGCATGTTCGTCTGAAATCCTCGGGCGCACAGTTTTTTCCCTAACGCTATAAATACCACTGTCTTCTCCTCACTTCACTTTTAATCCGCTCGACCTCTCTCTCCCGCTCGAGCTTCCCAAACCCTAGCGCCGCTGCTACTTCATCGTCGCCGGTGAGGAAGAGCTTCACTGCCTCGACCTCGTCGCCGTCGTACTCGCGCCGGTTGCAGATTTCTTCACTCCGCCGCTGCCGTAGCTGTCTTCCTCTGCCAAGTTAGGGCGTGGAAGATCTGAACGGACGAACTTCATCTCAACGCTTCCCAGTTCGTCGTATTCTTCACTTCGGGTAATTAAAAGTTGCTTTTATTGCCCTCTTTGATTCATGTGTTTTTCCTAAAAATCTTCAAAGGTGTTTATTCTTCAAATCTTCACACACTAAAACACCTCACATGTTATGTGTTCTTGATTCGTTTCTCTAAGCAATGATTTTCTTCAAGATTCCTCAATTGTGTGGATTCTCAAATCTGTACAACTCTGGAACCTAAGACAAAGAACGCTCAGTGAAATTCCTCAAGACTCATCTGGTCAAATTCCTCAAAATCCATTCTTTTTGAAAAATCTTCTGAGAGCGCATATGACCTCTCCAAATTTCTCGCAACTATACTCTGTTCACAGGTACAAAATGTCCGTTGTTGAATCACTAGGTTCTCATCAACTTAACTCATTTGCAGCGTTCCTCGAAGAAAAATTGCATACCTCTTCAGAAACTTCAGTTGTTCATATTCCTCAGCTGAAGAAAATGGCTGACAAGAAGCCACGGAAGGGAGGAAAAAGGGTTGAGGTCAACACAGCATTTGAAATCCCTGAGGATATTTATGCTGGATACTGCACTCTTGATGAGGCCAAGTTTGGCAAGGAGGACAAGAATCAGCGCAAGGTGCGCATACAACGAATTGAGAGGAGATGGGCACGAGAATGGAGGGAGTACAGATACGTTACTCCCAAGTACATGAAGAAATTCGCGCTCAACCCTCCATGATCAAGACCTCCATTGAGACCTGGCCAACTGGCGGATCCCACCAGCCTCAAGCACGGTGAGGACTATGCTACTGAATGGGCTAGGCGCCAGGCCAAACTAGCTAAGCAAGCAAAAGAAGCAGTGAGGAAATTCAATGAAGATTCTGCTGCTGCTGCAAACGCTGCTGAGGCCTCTGGTAGTAAGCCCAGGAAGGCTATGGCAAAGAAGCCTGCCCACAAGTCCAGTGCTTCTCCTTCAATGCCCTCACGGCCAGCATCTTCAAAGCCCTCACGGCCAATTCATCAGTCTGCTCCTCCTCCTCCGACAAAGTCTGTGCATCTTGCCACGTGCCAAAGGACTCAAGGTTTCTCTATTGCCTCTGGAGCATCTGCAAGTTCCTCAGTTGCTCGACCTTCCTCCGCTGGTCCCTCACTACTGAAGAAAAAGGAAACTGCTGGAGAGGTCTTCGACCAAGTCCTCACAAGAAGCAAGTTGCTTTCCAAGTGCCCTCTGATGATGATGAGGTGGATGATTAGGAACTTGCCGATATCATCAGAGACAGGAAAGCCAGGGCCGCTAGAGCCAAAGATAGCAATGTGCCACTACTTCTGGATCCCAAGCTGATCCTCGATTTCATTGACTTATGGCACAAGGACCCCGCTACACCTTTGCCGAAGATGAACCTCACTCCTGGTCAAACTCATGTCCTCACTCACTTCATTGAGGAAGAAAAGTGGAAATATGAAGAAGGAAGAAGGCTGAAGAAAGCGCAATACAAGAAACAACGCTTCCTCAAGGACAATGTCCTCACTCTTACCCCTGAACAACTCATTGTTGTACAAGCTGAAATCAAGCAACTGAGTGATGATTTCAATTGGTATCATGCTGATTGGAAGGGAGCAAAGGTTCGGTTCGTCAATTTGACGAAGACTTTCACTTCAACTGCCTCTACACCGGTGCATATTGAAATTCCTCAAGCTGAAGAATCTGCCCAGCCCACTGAAGAACATGCTAGCACCGCTGATGTCAGTATGGCTGCTGAAGAAAATGAAAGTACCAGGGCTAATGACTCCATTCCAGCCGCTGAAGATATTGCCAGGGCACCCACTAGTGGTGCGCCTGAGGAAAGTGAACAAGTCAGGACAACTACAACAGTTGTGCCTGAAGAAAATGCACCTCCTGAGCCTACACCAACTCCGATCGTTCCATCTGCATTAGATGTGAAGAAGACCAAGGCTGCAGAGCCTGCAGCGATGAAAAAGAGGAAGGCATCAACCTCTTCAAATTCTTCAGCTCCGAAGAAGATGAAGACTCTGAGCAGTTCAATTGACAATCCAATTGATGCCGTTCCCATCTCTTCAATGTCATCAAAGGACCTTGTTCCTTTTGGTGAAGATTATGAGATTCCCGAGGAATCAGATGAAGAAACTCCTTCTGCTGCTTCGACAGAGCAGTTGGACAAAGAAATTGAAGTGCATGAGATCCCTTCAACCCCAGTCATTTCCTCACCTATGCCTCAGTTTACTGCTGAAGAGGCAGGTGTTGAAGAAATTGAAGAGGATGATGTGGACATTGGCTGTACCACTCATGTGCTCAATGATGAATTTTGGGACAGTCAACATCCCAACTCTCCAATGTTCACTCCCCTTCAAGCTATTCCTCAGTCCCCTACTTCCACCGAAGTGCAAATGAGATCTGAAGAACCTCATGCAACCCCAAGTGTTCATGAAGAAATTCCAGCCACTAGTGCTGAAGAAACTGTAAATGAAAAATTGACAACCCAGGCTGAAGCTGCTGAAGAGCCTGAAATTCCTCAGCCTGAGGAACCTGAGATTGCGATCCCTGAGGTGGTAATGCAACTGACTGATACTCCTCAGCCCAAGCCAAAGGATCCCTTCTCTAAGAAGCAAAAATTCAAGGCTGCTGATTTCTTCGGCGAGCACGTATTCTTTACGGATTTCAACCCCTATGATAATGCTCGTCTTAGAAGAAAGTGTTTCTGGACTGCTAGCCAGGCCAACTTCTATTCCTCAGTGCTCTACAACAAAGACAAAGTCTTCGATCATGAGCATATTCCTCATGTGGACATGGAATCCCTACCTTGCTTCTCCCAAGTCCTCAGCATGATTCATGACGCTAGCTTGCTCAATTTCTGCTCAGACATAGTTGATTGGAATGAAGAGCTTATTCTTCAGTTCTATGCAACTTTGCATATCACAGGCGATGCTGCTGACGTCAACTCGTGGGTATTGGACTGGATGACTGAAAACACTCATTACAGGGCACCAGCCACTGAATTGCTTTGGGCCTTACCAATTAGTCCTCCACTTGATGGCGCTCGCTGTCTGTATGATGAACCTGAACTTACTAATCATTATATGCAACTGCTCATGAAGCCGCTGAAGCCAGGACAAGCTCCAAGGACCAAATTCTTTATGAAGGAATTGCTCTATGTGCCCAGAACCATATACCGCATTCTAACGAAGACCATGAGTCCCATCAAAGGCCATGACTCATCCGATGAAGAAATTATCAGAATGATGAAGAATATGCTTTTCAATATCATGGATGGAATCCCCATAAATTATCACGATTTCTTCATGAGGACTCTGGCGAATGTTGCACTTTCACCATTTGAGCTGAAGCCTTACGCGCCGTGGATCATGAGATTCCTCAGAACAAGGTCTTCACTCAACTACAAGGCAGATTTTCAGAATCACCTCAGCTACTTGCCCCCTATTGAAGTCCTCAACCGGACAATTTCCTCATCCGATGAAAAGGGCAAGTCACCAGATGTGATCGATGAAGGCACTCGTCCATTGGATGGTCAATTCCGCAAAGCTGCATCCTACTCCACCAATGATGACTCTGCCACACATGATTCTGCTGCTGATGCTCCAAAGTCAAGTCCTCAAGCTACTGCTCCTCGTGTGATGACTGACCGTGAACTGCTGATAAGTCTTCACCAGAAGGTCGATCGAAATCACAAGTGGGTTAAGCGTCAGTTTGGTTCTATTCTTCACAACATGACTTCCACACATAATGCAGTGAAGAAAAACCACTACTACCTCCATGAAGTATTTGATCGCACCTGGGCTATATTGTCACATCTATATTGTGAAGAAGATCTGAAGCAAATGGGCTTCAAGGAAGACTTTGATTGGTCTGCTCCTCCTCCGAAGAGATACATGAAGGTCAAGGTTCCTCCCTTGGTGGCCAGCTCATATTCTTCATCGCGCGACTTGTATGACACTTCAGCAGGCCCTACAACGACTCAAGACCCTGACAATGCTGGTGCTCCTCCATCATCATGATATTCTTCAAGGGCGTTAGTCCTCGGTTTCAACCCTTTTGGTCATTCGATGACAAAGGGGGGGGATTTGAGTTAGTCTTCAGGCGGGTCTATATATGGTCGGTTTTTTTTTTGCTAAGTTACAACTCTTGTTCTTCTGATGACTTTGCTGGATTGAGTTGTAATCTTAAACTCTATGGTGGCTTGATACTTTTGTTGTGTTCTTCTATGTGATGCTCAACTCAAAATCCTACACCTACCAATCCCTTCGAGTGAAGCCATTGGAAATCTCATACAGTTCAGTCATATTCTTCAGTGACAGAGACGATGTTCTTCTGATCTTTGAGGAATTTGTTCGGACTGAGGAGTTAGGAATTCACCAGTGTGAATTGCCTACAAAGTGAGGAACATGATAGCCCTGAGGATTTTGATAGTCAAAATTCTGACCGTTGCTGTGCTATGCGCCAGCGGTACCAAAATATCTACCCACCTAACGGTTATATCATACAAGGGCATTTATGTCTTATCATGTCGGGCTGCTCCCTAGGCTATAAATAGTCGCCCCCTTCAACCACTAGCTGGTTGGCTGCTCCGAGAGAAACTGATACTTGTCATCTAAGAGCAACCCATCCTCCGAGGACTTTGAGCGAAAATCATCAAGTGATGAAATCCCAAACCCAAACCTACAAAACCCCAAGTGATTGAGCATCACTGAAGAGATTGATCCTGCATGGATCCGATGCTTGTTTCCTTTGAAGACTGTGCTTCTTCCAGACGGTTAGGCGTCAAGGTCTAGAGCATCCAAGAGGAATTGTGGATCACCGAGTGACCAAGTCTGTGAAGGTTCGGAAGTCACCTGAAGACTTACCACGAGTGATTGGGCGAGGTCTGTGTGACCTTAGCTCAAGGAGAATACGGTGAGGACTGTGTGTCCGGGACTGGGTGTCCTCGAGTTTAAATACTCAGCCGCTCCAACCAGATGTACAACTGAGACAACAGTTGGAACTGGTCTACCAAATCATTGTCTTCACCAAGCTAACTGGTTCTATTTCCTCAACTCTTTCATTTCCTCATGTATGTTGTTGTGTGCCTGTTCATATCTGTTTGAAGACTTTTGACTGAAGAATTTCTCAATTTCCTCAGTTCAATTTCTTCAGTCTGTCTATCTTCATCTTGTGTTATCCTGTGTTTAAGCTTTCTGTACTCTGTGCTTGTTCTGATTTCATCATGATGACTGTGCTTGTGTTCTGTTATGTTCCTTTCTGAGTACTTATTCCGCTGCAAGTAGTTCTTCATTTAGGAATTTCCTCACCAGCAAATTCCTCAGTGAAGAATTCATAAAAATCGCCTATTCACCCCCCTCTAGTCGATATAACGCACTTTCAATTGGTATCAGATAAAGGTACTCCCTTGTTCTGTGTGATTTTGGTTTAACCGCCTGGAGTTTTAGTTATGTCAACTGCAGGATTGAGGAACGTATCCTGTCCCATCTTTGACGGTCATGAGTATCCTCGGTGGAAGGCCATGATGAAGAAGCGACACATGGCTATGGACAGTGAGCTATGGACCGTCACTGAGATCGGTCTTACCGATCTATGCAAGATGGCGGAGGCTGATGACATTGGCAAGTACACGCTACTCAACCTCACTGCAAAGGATGTCATCTGCTCCAGTCTGTCCCGAAATCAGTTCAGGAACGTCATGCACCTCAACCACGCGAAGCTAATCTGGGACCGTCTCTCTGAGGTCTATGAAGTTCATCGAACCCGTCATGATCCTTGGTTTGAGGACTACAAGGACTCTCTCAATGCGATGAAATTCGAACCAGAATCATCATCCTCTACACCCCGCCTCATGGCCAACAGTGTGAAGGTAAACGAATGCTATCTATCTGAGTCCAGTGATGATGAATCTGGCGATGAATTTGGACCTAGCTATGTCAAACTTGCTTCCCTTGCCACTAAACAACAAAGAGCATTGGAAAAAGTTCAATACATGCTAAATAAGAGCGATGATATGTTGGGTGAAGAAATGGATCAGTCAAAAGCTTTGGCTGAAAGTCTTCAGAGACTTCATTCCAAGTTTGACGACCTTCAAGGTCATCATAACACTCTGTTATCTGATCACGAGAAGCTTTCTTTTGAACTTCTTCAAAGAAAGCAAGATCTTGAGAAGCTAAGAGTGAGTTATGAAGATCTTCAGAAGGAGCGTGATTCATTACTTGCTCAATAAATCAGCGCTACCCAGGAAGAATTTGTTCCTCCATGTCTGATGTGCATTGAACGTGAAACTTCTAATTCTTCACCTGAACGTTCAAATGCTTCTAATGCTACGAATTCTTCTTATGTCTCTGTTGTCACTAATTCCTCATCTGAGGACAATGCAAGTATCACTGATGATGCAGGGCTGAAGGAATTGTACATGACAGGCATGTACAAAAGTCTCAAAGGGCATCAAACTCTTTTTGATGTGCTCAAAAAGCAGATCCTCAACAGAAACCCTAGGAAAGAGGGTATTGCCTTTGAAAGTGAATAAATTGGTGTGACCTTGAAGACTTAGTATTCTTTCGAGGAACATGAAGCGTGAAGACTTTTGTTTTTATAGTTTCATTTTCTCTTTCTTGAGTCATAGAAAACACCCTACTATTAAAGGGGGTCGAGGAAATACTAAGGAAAAATTTCCATGTGATGCTCAACTCAAAATCCTACACCTACCAATCCCTTCGAGTGAAGCCATTGGAAATCTCATACAGTTCAGTCATATTCTTCAGTGACAGAGACGATGTTCTTCTGATCTCTGAGGAGTTTGTTCTGACTGAGGAGTTAGGAATTCACCAGTGTGAATTGGCTACAAAGTGAGGAACATGATAGCCCTGAGAATTTTGATAGTCAAAATTCCGCTCGTTGTTGTGCTATGCGCCTGCGGTACCAAAATATCTACCCACCTAACGGTCATATCAGACAAGGGCATTTATCTCTTATCATGTCGGGCTGCTTCCTAGGCTATAAATAGCCGCCCCCTTCAACCACTAGCTGGTTGGCTGCTCCGAGAGAAACCCATCCTCCGAGGACTTTGAGCGAAAATCATCAAGTGAGGAAATCCCAAACCCAAACCTACAAAACCCCAAGTGATTGAGCATCACTGAAGAGATTGATCCTGCGTGGATCCGACGCTTGTTTCCTTTGAAGATTGTGCTTTTTCCAGACGGTTAGGCATCAAGGTCTAGAGCATCCAAGAGGAATTGTGGATCGCCGAGTGACCAAGTCTGTGAAGGTTCGGAAGTCACATTTAAACTTACCACGAGTGATTGGGCGAGGTCTGTGTGACCTTAGCTCAAGGAGAATACGGTGAGGACTATGTGTCCGGGACTGGGTATCCTCGAGTTTAAATACTCAGCCGCTCCAACCAAATGTACAACTGAGACAGCAGTTGGAACTAGTCTACCAAATCATTGTCTTCACCAAGCTAACTGGTTCTATTTCCTCAACTCTTTCATTTCCTCATGTATGTTGTTGTGTGCCTGTTCATATCTGTTTGAAGACTTTTGACTGAAGATTTTCTCAATTTCCTCAGTTCAATTTCTTCAGTCTGTCTGTCTTCATCTTGTGTTATCCTGTGTTTACGCTTTCTATACTCTGTGCTTGTTTTCATTTCATCATCATGACTGTGTTTGTGTTTTGTTATGTTCCTTTCTGAGTACTTATTCCGCTACAAGTAGTTCTTCATTTAGGAATTTCCTCATCAGCAAATTCCTCAGTGAAGAATTCATAAAAATCGTCTATTCACCCCCCTCTAGTCGATATAATGCACTTTCAGAATGATACTCCCTCCGTTTGTTTTTAGTCTGCATATAAGATTTGGTCAAAGTTAAACTTTGTAACTTTGACTAAGTTTATAAAAAAATTATCAAGATTCATAATATGAAATCAATATTGTTAGATGCATCAAGAAATTAATTTTCATATCATATAAATTTAATATTGTAGATGTTGATACTTTTTCTACAAAGTTGGTCAAACTTTATGTAGTTTGACTTTGACCAAATCTTATATGCAGACTAAATAGAAATAGAGGGAGTACTTATTTTTGGACAGAGGGAGTACCTATGTTTTTGGGTACTAGAGAATTGGTGATGCAAGCCCAAGAAAGCAACTATTAACTGAAGATCATTTTACCAGAGGAATTGATTGATGTGATGGTCATGAAATTTATTGAAAAAGTAAAAGAAGATAGTTGGTCCTCTGTTGAGTGGCCCAGGATGTACACTAACCATTCCTTCTCAAAGCTTGTTGTTAAGACTTTTACAACATTGCAAGGAGCCTTTTGGACAAGCCTGAATCCAAAGAGATTTACTAGAGGACAACTTTGAGAAGAAAGAGGAGGGGCAGAGATGAATCTATCAGAGAGAGAGAGAGAGAGAGAGAGAGAGAGAGTAGTATCTATACCCCACTATACAGTGTGTGAATAACTTTGAAAGTTGGTCGTTGGATGGAGCCAATCCGACGGTGCAGAGATGGCAAATTCGAGCACTACTGGCCGTTGGATATCATGTAGATTCCACCAGATTCAGCCACATGTATAATCTAGAAGACTCCATGGTTGAACTTAAGCATAATGCACAAAGCTCAAAACACAAGCATTTTTTCTTTGTTCTAGAATCTTTCGTATCATAATGTCCAAATTTTTTTTCTAAATGAATTGCTATTATTTGTTTTTGCTTGATGCTTTACAATGCATAATTCTATGAATCTTAAAATAGATTAACTTTTTTATAAAACTAATTTATTTTGAATGAGATGAACTATAAAAATTAAACGAACATCAACATCATGCATATATGACTCAAACCTTACATGCTATAGTGTGGTATTTATTCATAATTTACTTGCCAAATCTCATGCGTGTAATGTACGCGTACCTGACAAGTAAACTATAGAACACAGATGTCACGCCATAGCCGTACCCAACAACAATTGAGTTGGATCGGCGTCGCCGCTATGGATCTTTCAAGAGTCTTCGCATGGTCCTGGCTTGCCATGCGAAAGAACTAATTCAGTTCGTACCGATGTTAGCTAGTCAGAATTTATAGTATTTCGGAGAAAAACAGACACACGCAGACGCTTATGAGTATAACGCACACTGACAATCGATCGAGCGCGTCGCACATGCAACTCCATGCACGGAGAAATTCCTTGGCCGTGGTGCAGCAATTGTGATGAACGCGGAAAGCCACTTTTACACTAGAAGAACAGAACAAAACAGGAGCAACTGCCAAAACTGGAAATGTGGAATCGTCCCGGCAGGAAAAGGAAGTGTGGAATCAGTTGCAGTCAAATAAACGTTCACCGGTGCAACGACAAATACTTGACGACCACGACCAGTACAATATGTTCGTGTCCAACGGCATCGGACATGGATTGCGTCTGCGTCCCACCGCGCACCAACTTATACTTAGCTTGCTCCCCAGGTAGCCCGAACGCGGTTGGACGGAAGCTTAATTAATTATTGTAGCTGTGGAGATACGTAAGACGAAATGAGTGTACATGAAGCTAGGTTTCGACTATGGATACCTAACTTTTTTTTACTGTGCGTGCTAGTGTATACACTACCCAAGTTTGAAAGATCCTGCGCGATTAAAGATCTTTTCACGAACTCTAGAAGATTTCAGATCGCTTCTATCCACACGCGGACTATTTTATTCTTTCCCGTTAACGGGTTGACCACTGAATCTGATTACGTCTACAGTGAGGGAGATCATCAATAAGGATCAATCGTAATTTGATTACGTTCTGATTCACTTTAACAAACAATATGCGCAGTGAAGAGTGGCCGTAGTTTCTCAATCAATCCTACTGCGGACGGTATCCCCCATAGGAAGAAAAAAGAAAAGGGATTGGTCATCACTAGGTAGGTCACGGTAGATCACCTAACCTTTTCTCTGTAAAAAATGTTAATTATTATGGATCAGAGGAAGTATCAAACTTTTCTTTAGTACTCCCTTCCTTGTGAACAGAACTTATCTACGGATGCCATGAAGTACTAGTGTGCGTAACGCAGTCAGTAGAAACTACCGGACTACCACTGGAAGAACAAAAGGGACCCACGACCCGCTCCCGTCCCCGCAGCCCTAGCCTCCGCCGCCTCCCCCTATCCGTCGCCGGCGGGATCCGGCCGCCCTCGCCGGCACGCGGC
>NC_057807.1:660366371-660394547 GCF_018294505.1 Triticum aestivum
GCGGCGGCGGTATCGCTCGGCTTGGCGGCGGTCCGGTGACCCGGCGGGGTGGCTGGCGACAGATGTGGTGGCGGCGCTGCTCCTTGGTGGCGGGGCGGTGTGGTGGTGCTGGGTGACCGACGTCGCGCCCCCGCCCAGATATGGGCCCGGCGGGCTCCATCTGGGTCCCCTAGCGGGCCGGCCCCCGGCGTGGCCTCGTTGTCTGCAGCGCGGTGAGGAGGAGGAGCGGTTCGGATATGGGCCGTCGGCGCCGATGACGTGCCGGCAGCAGCGCGAAGGCGGGAGCATTACGGGCCCACGAGGGCTCGGCCGGGCCTGTGGGCCCACGGGCCTGGTGTGCTCCTGCTATTGCGTCCGGACGGCTACCGTCGCTGACGGTGGAGGTGGGGCCCTCCCGCGTGCCGATGGTGCTGATGCCCTAGTCCCGGCTCTGATCCTTCGCCGCACTGCCCTCATTTCATGGTGCCGTGGTGAGACGGCGTGGGGCTTCATGACCATGTTGGCGCAGGGTGGTGGTTGGTTTGGTGGATGGATCCAGAGCACCCGAGGTGCGGGTTGGGATCGGGGGAAACCCCTGTCGGCGTGGCCGACACCGGCGCGGTGGCGCTTGAGGGTGCCACCTGACCTTCCGGGAGGGCGTCGGGGGCTACCCTGCTCTCGCCTCGTCGTGTACCGGGGGAAACCCTTGGCAGCATCGTCGTCATCGTCGTGATCCTTCTTGGAGGTGTTGATAGGTGCCGGCGCTTCGGAGTCTTGGAGCCTAGGGGTAGATTCCGGTGGGCGCAGCGATTGCGAGGCTTCTTCATTTTTTGTTGATCCGCCGTTGTCGGCATTTGTTTCTTTTGCTCTTTCTCCGTCGTTTCTTTTGGGCGTGTCTGTGCTGCTTCCGCCCTAACATCTATCCTTTTATGGTTTGGTTGGTTGCTTTGTATACAAAGTGGGGGAAACCCTTTTTCAGTAGTAGAAACTACGGAGTACGTATGCAGCACACACAAGTCTGAATAGTCTTGCGCCATTCAAAGATCTTTTCCCCGGCTCTAGAACCTTCCAGGCCTTTCCGCTGTTCAAATCTAGAGTGTTTGGAAACTAAACAGCTGCGCGGCGCCACCCGCCTTGTGGCGTGACATCTGACGCCACTCCGCACCACACGTTCGGCTGCGCTACGCACGACTGATATATCCGGGAGCCCGATCCTATCCGTCACGTCGCGAACGTTGCGGTGGCTTCGAACGATTGGTCCACAGAGCCAGAGGTAGGCCAGCCCCCACCAACTGGGCACACACGTAAGCTCACCCGGCAGCAACACGCATTCCACCAACAGAGCCTATATATAAGTGCGGCCGTCCTCCCTGCCGACCCATCCATCCTTCCTTCCTCCTATCGAGCTCTCATCCTCTCACACAACTACAGCAACGCAAATCCAGCAGATCATCAAGAGGAGTCGCAAATCCATGGGAGCGGGGATGAAGCGCGCGAGGGAGGAGGAGCCAGCTGTGTCGCTGGCGCTGTCTCTCAGCACGGACTCCTCGGCGTCGACTACGACGTCGGACAACTCGGCCTGTGCGCCGGCGGCAGCGGCCGCAGCGCCAAGGAAGAGGGCACGGGGGGGGAGGGTGGTGGTCACTTCGGGGGAGGGAGAGTTCGTCTGCAAGACTTGCGGCCGGGCCTTCGCGACGTTTCAGGCGCTGGGCGGGCACCGGACGAGCCACCTCCGCGGCCGCCACGGGCTGGAGCTCGGCGTCGGCGTCGCCAGGGCCATCAGGGAGCGGCAAAGGCGCGGGGACAAGGAGCCGCACGATTGCCACATCTGCGGGCTGGGCTTCGAGACGGGCCAGGCGCTCGGCGGGCACATGCGGCGGCACCGCGAGGAGATGGCGCTCGACCGGTGGTTCGCGGTGTCAGATCAGGAGGCGGGGCACCAGGCCGCCGCCGACCGGCTGCCTGTCTTGCTCGAGCTGTTCGTCTAGCCTGCTAGCTGGATCTCAATGCTTGTTAGTTCAGGACCTGTTTGAGTGTTTGTACATGTCTTTAGAATCAGATAGATTCACTATTGCTCAACGTTGTATAGAGTACGTTTTTGCTGGTTAGAGTTCTCGTTCTTGGTGGATATTTGCTTTGGATCGGTCCCTTTCTTAACCGACTGACTTGAGGTTTACATGCACTTGTGTACATAATGAAGACACATTCGTTTGCTCTAAATGCAACTGACAAATTATCGCAATATAAGCTACGAGACTGGCCATAGTGGGAGTAAGTTCAACATAACATCGGGTCCAACTCAGCAAATTTGTCTATTATGCAATGAGTTAATGAGGAGAGAGATAAATTAAGTAATTTAACTAGTTACTCCAACATCACATATCCCAAAACAATATGAATCTATAACCTAATAAATAAAGTTTTGTATGACACCAGACTTATGTTAATAGTGAGGCTGGCAATAGTAACCGGTAACATGCACTTGGGACTAGCAAACATGCTTATGTGACACACAATTAAAGAAGAAGGAGAGAGGGTTAGAGTAACATAGGTAGATACCGTATCATGTTAAATGCTATGCTACTTTTCTGTTATGCATGACAATAAATATGGTCATCTATGATACTACTTTATGATACTATGCACTATGGAGATAATATCATATGCATGACACTAGTATATGATACTCCCCACTATGAGTAGCCTGAGAGCTTGATCACTGAACCTCTGCTGCTTTCGATCATTACTGCTAAAGCAGTTGGCAATGACTCATTGAAACTTCTATTGGATCTGGGAGAACAAGAAATCCAATCAATGGGTAGGTAGTCAATTTCTGGCGCTCCGGAACAGGCACAAGATTGAGGAACTTTCTAGAATAACACTCACTATGGAGGTAGCACATAGCCCAGGGTAGCGTCTGTGTTACTAGTGTAATTTACTCTCCATTATGGCTAGTGTGAGAACGACTCAACATTGACAATACACTCATTCGTTTGCTACCCCGAGTTGATGACGAGCGCGCGGATCCTTGCAGAACCAAGAGGAACGTTGAAGCAGCTGTGTGATCTCCTGTATCCCCTTCCTCCTCCTCGGTCTTGCTTCCTCGTCGCCGTCCAGCATAATTGGCATGTCTGGCATCCCCGGTCATGACATCACCATCACCACCACTACCGCATCCACCTTGGGCCAGGAGGTGCCCAAACACAAGATTTGTATTACCGCCAACTTCCATTGTTGGACCGAATCTGCCAATTCCTCCTTCTCCATAGCCTAAAGCACGATTTCTACTGGATATTTCGTCCTCATTGTTCGAAACAGACACGCCTCCTCCAATGGCCAGCTCCCTTGTCATCGCCATCGCCATCTAGCCAACTTTAGCACGTCTCCCCCGGTGATCTTCGCTATGCGCGCCTCCTCCAGTGGCCAGCTCCCTTGTCACCACCATCGCCATCTAGCCAACTTCAGCACGTCTCCCCCGGCGATCTTCCCTATGTGTGCCTCCTATTCTGCCATTGAGACCATCATGAATGAGATATCTGCAACAAAACACAGCGAACTCAAGGGGAATCGCCTTGGTTCTCTTTGTTTGCAGTTGGGATGTGGAAATGCTCGCAAGCAAATCCGAAGAGCCATGGTCTTCCACTAGACCAGAGGTTTGATGGTGAGTAAATGCATTATCTATAATGGTTCATGCCATTGCACGCCACCACCTCCATACTGGTTTGATCCATGTATCTCCTCAGTATCACAGACAACATTGACATGGTCCAAATGGCACAGAACTGTACCTCATACGGTCTGCTATCCACTCTCCTTCGTGTCCTACGTGATCATCAACATGGACCCGCTCGTCGAGAGAAGAACTAACCGCAGAGAATCAAGTTGCCGAAGAAGAGTTCCATGTCATTTGATGAGGTTCTCTCCGCCCTGAGTTCAGATACGAAGAGCACCGACCAGGGTGTATAGCACGCCATCTCCGTGCAGCTTTTTGGCCCAAGGATGAGGAGCGCCGGGTAAAAGCGGTCTAACTTTTTTTTAGAAAAGGAGGATGACCCCCGGCCTCTGCATCTGGGTGATGCATACGACCACTTTATTAATTATTCTCACAAGACGTTACAAAGTCATACAACAGTAAGACTAAAGCCGCCGTCTAAGCAACAAACTGTCGCTACACCTATCCAGTTGATGAAGGGGCGCAGATAGCCCGGGCCTAATACCAAATAGACATCGCAGCCAAGCCTAACATCTAAGACCTGAGACCTCAACCTAGACACTTGCTGGGTCTAGGGCACACACTGGTCCGGCGTGCTCTCAAAGGCCGCCGCCGCCAACTGCCACCGCTCCATCTTCAGAACTGTACTGATGCATTAACCTTGCTCGGTCCAGCCATCGTCAACGCCACCACGGAACCCAACGGCACCTCCTCCCAGCGCGCAAGCAGCTGAACACGCTGCGGTCGCCACTGATACACCTCAGCGCCATGCTGCCAAGTACCACCAGCCGACACAACTTGAAGCCCTTGGAGGATCTGTCGTGCATAGCACCTGCCGACCAGGCATGACCAAGCGTAGCCCCTGTCGGTCAGGCATGACTTGACGTCTCCACCGAACCTCCATGCAAGTCGAAGCCGCTCCACCTCCTGCCTCTGACTTCCAGCGCTGCTCCACAAAACGATGCTCCCAAGAGAGAAACGACACCGCAGTGCCGCCATCGTCCGGTCTGGAACACCAGATCCTAGGGTTTCCCCCGGAGCAATACGAGTGGGTCGACGGTAGTCACATGATGATGCCTTCATCAAGGTAACAACGTGGAACGCCACCATCGCCCGTCGTCAGCTCGGTTTTCACCGGCAACTACGTCTTCCTGACTCGCAGCTGGTGCCAGATGACGGATTCTGAGATCCGAACACCCAGCCTCAGGTCGATCACCTCTGACGGAAGAGATGACCACCACCGCCGGCTGCACCGTTTAGAACAGATCTGATTGGAGGTGCCGCCGATGAAACCACCAGGCCCTCCACACCGCCGTCGTCGATCTGAAGGCAGCATGCACGCCACCGCAGCCAAGCCAGCCACCGTTGACAGCAGCCGCCACCGCCGCCTGAAGGGCCATCCGCAGCGCCCGCATCCCTGGCCTCCGCCGCGCCAAGCCATCGCCGTCCGAGGACGGGCCGGCCTTATGCCGCGCCACAGATTCCAGATCGGTCGCGCCACCACGCGCCTCTGGGTCCGCCCCACCCCGGAGACGCGTGAGAGAGGAGATCCCCCGCCACCACCGTCGGCCCCCGGGCTTAGCCCGTTGGCGTCTTCTGGCGGCGGCGGAGGGAGAGGAGGAGGGAGTTTGCGGCGGCGGCGGCTAGGTTTCTGGCCGCCCGAGTCGCCCTAGGGGGAGGACGACCCGGGCTCCTCTATGGTTCTCTTTTTAATTGATCTAAGAAAAATGGGGAGATTTTCACTTCCCGGCCTCTGCACCAACTAAGGATGCATACGACCATTTTAGTATGAGTACCAAGATAAACATGGTTCTCAGAATTTTTTAAATGAGTATCAAGATATTTTTTGATGTGTGTTTCCACCACACATCAAGTTTGATCGTCAATAAACGGGGGAAAACCTCTGTGCATCACCTGTCAATTCTGGGAATTGAACTCGGGTCGTTGGGTTGCACAACCACATACCCAACCACTGAGCCAAGGCTCTCTCTGCTATAAAATGGGAGAGATTTTTTCACTTCCCGGCCTCCGCACCAACCAGGGATGCATACGGCCATTTTAGTATGAGTACCAAGATATATATGGTCCTCAGAATTTTTTTAAATGAGTATCAAGATATTTCTTGATGATAGGTTCCACCACATATCAAGTTTGATCCTCAATAAACGGGGGAAAACCCCCGTGCATCACCTGTCAATTCTAGGAATTGAACTCGGGTCGTTAGGCTGCACAACCGTATGCCCAACCACTGAGCCAAGGCAATAAGCGGCCTAACTAGTTCCAAAATTTTGACCTAAGTCAAACTTATTTAAGTTCAATCAATTCTTAAAAATATATTAGCATCTATAGCATAAATCAGTCTCATGAGATTCTTTACTAAATATACTTTCGTATTATGTGTATTTGGTGTTGTAGATCTTAGTAAATATTTCTGTAGAGCTGATCAAACTTAAGAAAGTTTATCATAGCACAACTCTAAAACTTTAATTATTTTGGAAGCGGAGAGTACACACAATGCAGAGCTTGAAGTCTTTTTACGGCAGACCGTGTTGATACTCTTGCAAGGAAATGAAGCTTAATTAAATATTTATATTTTTAATTTTAATGAAACCAGGTCTGTACAACGTACTCATCGGTCATGTTCTTAACCTTTTTGTACTCATCGGTCATCAATGGCTTTGCCCATCATCACATTTTAGCAACAACGTTGCGTATACGGACGGGTAGCCTGGATTCATGTGGAGAACGGCAGGGCCCAAACCGGCCGGTAGTGTACGCGGTTTTGCCAGGGCGCGATCCAGCGCTCTCGAGAGAGACGTACGCATACCAAGTTGTCAGCTAGCTTCGGAGCCGACGGTGCGGCCAACACGACCTACGTACATAGCTGGGGCGACGCGGTGGCACCTGGTTCGCACGAAAAAGCCGTCCGGGACGTGACAAAAATGGGCACAACCAATGAATTAATCACAGGCAGTTCCGGACGGTGCACCGACGCGCGCGTCAACCCAAGCTACTCGATTTATTTGCTTGCGCATGCTTGCAACTGCAACCTACTCGTTTTATTCGTTTATTCGTGCTTGCTAGATATCTGTCCCATTTGCTGCCATTTTAAATCTATTAGTTAGCGAGCTGGTGTGCGGTGCTCTTGCACTCAACGAGAAGATGTCTCAAGAGCCGGGGCCTGCATGTGCGTGCTACATGGTACCGCGTAGACAGCATGAGTGTGTGTGCTGACGTTACCTAGTCGTGGCTGAGGGCATGTTCAAAACGAACACTGTATTTGTATGTGGATGTATTCCGATGTGTCCGCAAAAAATGACATGGGAGCAGTTCATCCAACCATGCCCGTAAACATTTAAAAGTGCAATTGAACAAACGGTCGTCTCGGCGGGGTCAGCGACCGGTCAAGGGTCCAGGCCTCCGCGAGGTCGGGGTCCGTGCGAACCCAGGCGAATGCCTCGTCGGACTTGCCGAACGCAGCACACCGCTCCTGCCGCGCCGCCTCCCTGGCCGCCCTCTGGCCGGACGACATGATGCTCCACGGTGACAAGGAGTTGCCGCCGTCACGACCATCGAGGTAGTGCGGGAGGTGTCCACGCGCCTTCGGGATCGCCGGCGGCACCTCCTTCTTTACGTGGTGCCTGATTTGGACGCCGTGGTGTGGGGGGTGCGCGGAGGGCACCGGATCCACCTTGTTTGGGTAATATGCCGTTGTTGTTCCCTCTTGTGCTACTCGAATCGGTGCTTGCTTTGCTTAACTATCTTTCTAAGCTGGCATCCCCAATAGATTTATTTTTCATGTCGCAAAAAAATAGATTTATGTTTCCTTGTACTCTGTGAACGAGTGAACGTTGTGAATTTTTGCCGGATCCGTTTCATGGGGCTTTATGATATATAAAACCGGGCGCTCCCTACAACTTTCATCTTAGAAAACTAGTGACACGCCTATTGGTGCATGATGGCCCCTAGAGTTTGTGTTGCATGAACGCGGATATTAGGAACTTGACGACAACTTTGAAAAGAAAGGAGAGGGGCAGAGGAACACTAATGAGACTAGAAGAGAGGAATGACGAGAAAAGGATAGAGATGTAGTATGTCATAAGCTATAGAACATGGACGTCACGCCAATGGCAATTGACTTGGATCCGCGTCGTCGCTACGGATCTGTCGAGGGTCTCCGCATGGTCATGGCTTGCCGTGCAAAAGAACTAATTTAGCGCGTATTGCTGTTAGCTAGTCAGAATATGTAGTCATTTCCGTGAAAAACAAGCACATGCACACGCGTGCGTGTGTAATGCATGCACACCGACGATCGTTCGAGCGCGTCGCTCGTGTGTCATGATAAGAGATAAATTCCATAGCTGTGGACTGTGGCAGAGAATTTAGAATAACGCGCCAACACTACAACACAGTTAAGAAACAAAGGCATTTTCTATGAGGCATTAAAAAAAGTGCCTTAGATTACCCCTCTTAAAGGCGTTCCGAACAAAACGCCTTCAAATGTCTCTTGTTAGGAGGCACTTATGAGGAACGCCTCAAAAGATGCTTAATTACTGGCGTTTTGAAAAAGTGCAGCAATATGTAACAGTTTGAGATGCGTTTTGCAGAACACCACTTCAGATTTAGAGGCGTTTTCAGAAAATGCCGTAATATATCAAAGATTAGGGGGCGTATTGTAAACTGCCCGCACACACTTGAAGGCGCTCTGGAGAAAAATGCCTCCAAATCTCGGTTAGATTTTCAAT
The DNA here is from genome assembly GCF_018294505.1 of Triticum aestivum. Classification (NCBI taxonomy): domain Eukaryota; kingdom Viridiplantae; phylum Streptophyta; class Magnoliopsida; order Poales; family Poaceae; genus Triticum; species Triticum aestivum. The sequence goes on from NC_057807.1 coordinate 660,374,808, forward strand.
TTAGTCTGTATTGTATGGAATATATGTACCCGTACGGGCTTCCACTCCTTTGACTGACGTGGCAGATGAAGAAATCGTATTAAGGCAGTGCGTGCAGTACCGTCAAGAAAGCCGACTTGTTAGTTGGTCGGCAAACTTCACTATGAAAGACCGGAGGTCGATGGTTCGAGTCATGGTATGCGCGTTTTTCATTTTTTGCGTGAGCTATTTCTCGTTCAGAACAAAGTTGCAATTTATTTAGTCCCATACCGCTTGCCGAACTAAAATTTGGCCGGTTTAAAAGGAGAGCCGCATTATGTGCCTTACAGTTCTCATACATAGACTGATAGCGGAAAGGATGGTATTCAGTCATGTGTGCTCTAAGATGATATCTGTGTGTATGTGAGAAAGGCCCAGCAGCAGCAGTGTTTCAGCGTGTGGAGTGATGCTGCTGATGCATGCATTCAGCGGGCGTGCTTGTTCCGACTGACCTAGTGTTTGTTTTTATTGCAGTTTACAGGCGTTTTTCATAAACGCCCTCGAAGACACGTCGAGGCGTTCTTCAAAATGCCCTCGTAAGTCATGAGCATCGGAGGCATTTTCAGAAAGTGCCTACATAGGCTGAGCATCGGAGAAATTCTTCAAAAGTGCCTGCACAAGCTTTTCCCTTCGCGATCGTACCTAGCATTTTTCTAAAACGCCGTGTTACATCTCTGCAGGCATTTTTTGGCCTTTCAAAGGCGTTTTTGGATGCCTTCAAATCTCTACCGTGTTGTAGTGCAAGCCATTCGTATAGCGATAAATTCCATAGGAAGAGCCACAACTAGAAATTTGGAACAGTCCCGGTAAAAGAAAAGAATGAAGTGTGGAATCGTATGCGCGCACTTTTTCTTTTGGCGAAAGAATGGTCGTCAAATCGGTGCAGCAACTAATGCCAACTACGACGGACATGCGAATCAGGCTTGCTTGCTCCCTTTCCATGCTTCCATTTGTGCTCTCACTTTATCTTATGGCTGTTTTTTCCTTTTTCCTACCTAATCTAATCACCCCCCCCCCCTCCCCGATTTTAACGGGGTGGGCCTGGGCCTTATTTTGTTCTAATAATTAAATCAAGCCACGTACGCGGGAGCACAGATGGACGCACGCCCAGGGCGCAGGCAAGTCTCGTCCCAGACATGGACCTCGTGCGTTCCACTCCACGGGCCCTCAGAGCATCCACAGTTGGGCGTCTCAAACCCGCCTTAAACATCCGGGCAGGCAGACCGATCACAAAAAATCGATTCAGTCGGGCGCCTCAAACGGGCTTTAAACGCCCAGGCTGACCGGCACCCCTCATATCCAGCCCAAATATGGGGCGGATATGGGGCGCCCGGGCGTGTCCGGACGTGTCCGCCACTTAGGACTAATGATGGTGTCCCATGCAGAATCGCTCAGAAACGCGGCGGTCCGGCGGACGTCACCTCCGCCACTGTTGTGCGAACGCCGCGTGGCGCCGCTCCGGCTAGTTGCCCGAGGTCAAATCCGGCTATTTAAGCCGACCGGCGTCCCCCAACCCTAGCCCATCCGCCTCCTTCCTCTCTGCACCGCAACCCGAGCCCATCCGTCTCCTCTCCCCCACTCTCCCACGCTCTCCGGCATCGCCATGGTCCGACAGAAAATCACCATGTACTCACTCTAGAGCGTCGGAGGCAGATCACGGAGGAGATCCAGGCGAGGCGCGCCGCCTGCATCGCTGTCGGGCTGACTTCGGACTCGCCGGAGCCGGAGGAGGAGGAGGAGCAACAGCCGGACGAGGAGGAGGGAGAGCAACTGCCAGAGCCGATGAAGGTGGTGGATTCGTAGGAGGACGAGGCGAAGCAGCCTGCTCGGGAGTCAGCATGGAGGAGGCGGAGGCTGAGTTCACGTCGCCCAAGACGCGAAGATGATGGAACTGCAGACCATCCCGGAGTCCATCCATGATGAGGCCTATGTGAATGTGGTGTGTTTGTGTCGAATATTTTGTACTAGTTGGGTTACGCTTGAACTTGGTGTTGTAGTGTGGGTAGGATACTTGTAGTGTCGGAGCCGGACACGTTGTACCCTTGGCCTCTTATATATGAGGAGGCACCCCACGTTGTAACCCATGATGACTAGATAGCGACAGGCTCGCAAGGGGTGCTGGCGGCTTGTGCCGGCGCCTGGGTGGCCGGTGTTGCGGTATCTCGGGGAGGAGCGTCCGTAGTCATTGCCCCGGGGAGTAGGCGAGTTCGCCGAACCTCGTTAACAAATCCCGGTGTCGTCATTGTCTGTGATTGCTTGTTCCTCGGATGATCGACCGCGTACCTCGGATTTATTCTAACAGAAGGCTAACCGGGAGTTTCTCCGTAAGGAGCGGGCGGTGTCCAATGCGCTCTTTGCTAAACTTGACGCAGAGATAGAGGAAGAGCCCGGGGCGGAGCAGCAGGAGGAGCCGGAGCTGCAGCTGCCGTCCATGTACCCGGAGCTGGGCATGGATATAGTCGACGTTTGTGACGAGAAGTAGCTAGGTAATCTACGTCGTAAGTAGGTTTTTGGTTTGCATGCTTCTGTATGGAATTAAGATTTAGTATAAGGTGTTCGGATGTAGTTGTGGTAATTTAAGAAGTGTCTGATCATTGCCACGGACGTGTCCAAACATGTCCGTAAACGTTTTAGGGGTCATATTTATCATATGTGGTTGTAGATGGTCTTGTGTCCACATGCACGTAACCGCGTGACGGGCTACCTGGGAGCAAGCTAAGCAATTACTCAAGCTGACGTGAGCAGAGGAGAAGGTTCTATCTTTCCAGACCTGCGCTATAGCCAGGTCGCCGCCGATCGCGACGGGCTCCAAGTCGTCGTCGAGCCAGACGGGGGTCCGTCCACAAGCGATGTACCTGGTAGCTACTAGTACCAGCCAGTCCCCACCGCTAGCACTATAAAAGGCTAACCCTGCACGATCCGAGCCACATCCACAGCCAATTCCGAGCTCTTCCGAGTGACTGCATCCATCTCTCGTCTCCCTCTCCCACTCCATCGTTCCGCAAAGAACTACGAACTCTTGTTGAGCAAATATCCGACTAGCCACGACATGGTTTCGTCAATGAAGCATCACAGAGATGAGGCCGGCGCTTCCTCGTCCCTCTCCCTCTCGCTGGCCCTCGGCGCCGTGGCCGACCGAAGCAAGAAGATGCGCCGCGGCGGCGTGGACGGCGAGTTCGTGTGCAAGACGTGCGGCCGCTCGTTTCCGTCATTCCAGGCTCTGGGCGGGCACCGGACAAGCCACCTGCGCGGCCGCCACGGGCTCGCGCTCGGCCTCGCTGCCGGGTCCGATAAGCCGGCGACCAAGAAGACCACGGACCAGAAGCAGGCGCACCAGTGCCACATCTGCGGGCTCGAGTTCGAGATGGGGCAGGCGCTTGGCGGCCACATGCGCCGGCACCGTGACGAGGCGGTCGCCACCACGGCGCAGGCACCCCCCGTTCTGCTCCAGCTCTTCGTCTAGCTAGCTCCATTGGTTTCTTTCTAGTCGTAGGTTTACTGGTTCACCTGTGTGCACGATTGGATTTGTACATTTGCTGCACACTAGTAAGTGTTGATCGCTGGTTCATTCGTCCATATTGACGAACACGTACATATTTCGGGACTTGTCCATTCGTTCACTTTGACGTACATGTACATATTTCCTGACTTGTTCATTCGTTCATTACAGAGACTATATATATGTTACGTTGATTCGTTTGTTATTTTGTTCCAACTGAGTCGCCTACGAGTCGAGTCGATCAACCCTGATAAATAACCCCGCGAGGACGAATTCCATGTGCAATACTTTCCTTTGAAAGAGGGTCTTTGACTCAGTCGTCGAACAACTCACATGCTACCATCTCCAACTGTCTGCACAGAAAAGCAAAATACACTTGGGCCTCCAAGTCATGAAGTAGTGGCAACAACATTTCATCAAATGTTTAGACTTTGGAATAACATGCAAACGTCCAAAAACTCTAATTATATATATTATAAACAAACAAATGTGACAATACACCATAACCCGCATAAATTTTGTATCCCCACCTAGATTTGGCCTTAAGTCGCGCGCTCAACACAACCAACCAGTTTTACGTCAAAAAAATTGGTAGAAGTATATACTTGTTCGTGGAGGGAGATGGAAAGCCACATAGACCATCGACCGGTGCGGCTTAGGAGCTGCACGTTTTGGTTGGACTTTCTTTCTTGTTTAAAAAAATATAAATGCATTTATAGGAATGACGCATCTATAGAAGAAATAATTGTGTATACATACACGAGTTATAACTATTCTAGAGTGCATAACCCCAAGTCATGCGGGGAAGGGAATCCGGCATGGATAAGGAAGGAATCGCGTGGAATCACCAGGGATGTATGCTAGCCCTCTCGATGTAACTAATGCTCGATGTGCTAGAAGTAATGACAGGTAACAATGCGTTGAATCATCAGCAGAAAAAGACACTAGTGTATACCACGAAGAGAACAAGAGTGAGCAGAGAGTAGGCGACAATTGCTCTTCGGGTGGGTACGTGATTTGAACCTAGGTTCCGATTATGGATAACTAACTGATTACGTATGTGGAACATGGAAAGGTTGTATGAAGTGCGCTAAGTTTGTTATGAGTTGGTAGGGGCGGACACGGGAAAGAAAATGACCTGAATGTGCTACCCAAATTATCCGTTCTAGCATTTCTGAGAGAGGGGGACAATAGAAAAAATGTATCACGCAAAAAAAACGATGTACACAGCCTCTTTCATAAATAAGGAAGGTCATCAATTAAAATTTAGGGACATTCTCATTCACTTTACCAAATACAAGTATTGCGAAAATAATAAGGAAATAGATCAATCAGAACAAGCAAGAGCCAACATCACTCCATATGTCACGGCAAGTTACCAAACTTTTTTCTCCGGTATACTAGGTTGAGTACATACCACTAGCATAGACACTAAACAAATCTGAAGGACTATCAAAGATCTTTTCATGGACGATAGAACGTTCTAGGCCCCTCCGGTCCACACTCTCATGCTTGTGCCACCCTCCAACTTTTGTTTTTGTAAAAAAAGTGCCACCCTCGAACTCAAGAGCCCGGACTATTTTATCCGTTCCGTTAATGGAGTAATTGTCGAATTCCATTACATTCATAGTAAAGAAGATTGTCACTGAAAATCAATCATAATGTTATCAAGTTCTCATTCGCTTCAGGAAATATTATGCCCAGTGAAGTGGCAGTGTCTCAGTCAGTGCAGACGGATAACTCCCATCAGAAAAAAAAGGTCGGTATCAACAGATCACCTAACCATTTTTCTTCCGTAAAAAGAGGTACTCCCTTTGATCTGAATTAACTATCACTGTATAGTGGTTGCGACAATTAATTCAGATCGGAGAGAGTACCAAACTTTTCTGTAGGAGATCAAAACGTACCAAACACTTTTTTCTTTCTGTGAATTCAAAAGGTACCAAACTTGTATACGAAGACCAGCGTGGCGGTCGTACGTGGCGTGACCTTAAAACGTGTGGCGTAGAAAAATCTGAATGATGTTGTACGATCCAAATATCCTTTCGGACTCTAGAACGTTCTAGACCCTTCCGGTGTCACACTCACGCGCCGTCCAACTCCAGAGCCAAGCAGAGGCGCGCCGCGACGCGCCTTGTGGCGTGACAGGTGACGCCACTCGGCACCACACGTTCCCCTCCGGTCGGCCCGCGCTACGTACGACCACAAATATCCCATCGAGCTCGATCCCATCCGTCACGTCTCGAAGGTCGCGGTGGCATCCAGCGATTGGTCCACACAAGCACAAACGTAAGCTCCGCCCGCAGCAACACGCACTCCACTCCACCACCTACTGCGCACACGACCTATATATAACTGCTTCCCACAGACCATCAACACAAAAGAGCATCCATCGAAATCCACACGCGGCTCCAGCAGATCATTTACACGAGCAGCAAATCCATCCATGGGGGCGGGAATGAGGCGCGCGAGGGAGAAGGAGGTATTGTTGCTCGCGCTTTCGCTGAGCACGGACTCCTCGACGTCGTCTTCCACGACGTCGGCCGACTCGGCCAGTGCGCCGGCCATGAAAAGGACGCGGCGGGGAAGAGTGGTGGCGACGTCGGGAGAAGGGGAGTTCGTGTGCAGGACGTGCGGCCGCGCCTTCACGACGTTCCAGGCGCTCGGGGGCCACCGGACCAGCCACCTCCGGGGGCGCCACGGGCTGGAGCTCGGCGTCGGTGTCGCCAGGGCCATCAAGAAGCGGTAGCGGCAGGAGGACAAGCAGCAGCACGATTGCAACATCTGTGGGCTGGGCTTCGAGACGGGGCAGGCGCTCGGCGGCCACATGCGTCGGCTCCGCGAGGATATGGCGCTCAGCGGCGCCATCCACCGGTGGGTCGCTCTGTCGGATCAGGAGGCGACGCACCAGGCCGCCTTCGACCGGCCGCCGGTCTTGCTCCAGCTATTCGTGTAGACTCTTTAGAATCAGATAGGATCAGTGTTCGATCTTGTACAGACTGCATTTTTGGTGGTTAGCGTTTCTGTTCTTGCTGGATAATCTGCTTTGGATCGGTCCTTTTTTTAACCGATTTAATGGAGATTTACATGCACAGATGCACTTGTATTATTGTATACATATAAGCAAGACAAATTCATTTGTTCTAAATGCAATTGATAGAATCTTGCACTCAGATTGCTGTTCTATGACTATGCTATTGCTCAATGCCGTTGTTTATTGTTGATATCGTGATTATTAGAAAAGACGAGATAGACTAGAATTTGTTCTGACTTGTCTTGTACTTCAAGTAGATCATTATACTTCTATATATATGCCCATGAGGCTCAAACAATACATCAAACTATTTCATCAAATCCCTCTCTCCCTTCTAACATGGAATCAGAGCCAAGAGGTCTTGAGATCCGGCTGGCGCAATTATATTGCAGCCCACTTTTGGTCCACGTTTAGGTCCACGTTTAGGCCTGAGGGAGCCACACGCGATGGGGAGTGTTGACGTATAATGTGCTGCCTAGTCTCTTTCACCAGATCAGTCTTTTGGTTGCATTGGTTAGAGCATGCACTTCTACACCCGCTTCCGCACCCGCGCACCGTCCCCCTGGATGGTCGGTGTCCATGACCGCCGCCGGGGGCCGCACCGCCCGTATCTAGGATTCGTCCGCCGGCCATGTTGGTCGGTTGCCCTAGAGAGTCTTTTTCCGAGCCCTTACTCCGGGGTTTTTCGTTCTCTCGCCGGTCGTTTTGATCGGTGTTTTTCTTTTTTGTTTTTTGATCTATGCTTGATCGGTTTGCGTCTCTACTCCGACACCGGCGCGATCGGCCGGCTACTTCACCGACCGGGCGGCCTCGCACGACAGGCAGCCCTCGAGGTTGTCGTCTGCGCGCCGGCCCGCCCGTCGCCCTACGCCGGCCGTCACCGCCCTGCTCCGACCGGGACACCTGCATCGCCTAAACCCGACGACCTCACGTCATGCGGTGGCCAATCATAGCTGCCGCTCGCGGGTCGGCTCCCCAATCAATCCATGCCACCCGCCTCCGCCGCGTTTGCACGGCGGCCCGACGGTCTACCTCGCCGGCCTCGTCCTCGGCTGCGTCAGGCTCGTCGACTGCCTCAACTCGGGCGCCGTTGCTCCGTTGGTCGCTCGGGCCTCGCTGTCCGGGAGTCGGCGCTGCTTTGGCAGCCCGGGTGCCGGTGCTGACAAGCTCGTCCGCACGACGTCCCATGCCGTTCGTCGTCGCCAACCTCAACTCGGACTCCACCGCCACCCCTCCTCCACCGAGCGGCATCCCCGGCCTCACGCGCGATCGGCTTGATCACTCGCTCGCCACTGCGATCTGCCTCATCTACGCCGTGCGACCGACCTGGCCCGTTGGTTCTGCGCGCCTCCGCAGGTCCCGTGAAGATCGTCCCCGAGTTCAGCGTGCCCCTCCACCGATCGAGCAACGGGCTGCCACTGCGTCGCCCCGTCGGGCCACAGCGTCACCGCCCTGTGGTTCTCCTTGCGGCTGCATCGTCTCGCGCGTCGCCGCTACGTCGCTCCTACGGGCCGTGGTGCCGCGATACACGGTCCCAGCCGACGCCCCGAGGTCGTCCCCGTGGTTGCATCGACCCGCGCTCCACCGCTGCACCGCCCCTTTGGGCTGTAGCGCCGCGGACCGCGGTCCCTGCCGCCGCCCCGAGGCCTTTCCGCTGTCGCCCCGACCTGCCCGCCGCCGCTGCGTCGCCACTTCGGGCCGTAGTGCCGTGGCTCGCGGTCCACTTCGGCGTCCCCGCGCGTCGACTTCCTGTGGTATGTGTCGCTTCGTATCCCTTGGAGTGGGAACGCCACCGTCCGTGTTGGTCTTCGTCACACTGTCATGGTTCTTCGCCTACTTCGAGCATCGCTGATAATCCCCAAGTGCAGGGAATCATCGTAGCAATTCCCAAAGGTGTAAGTGATAAGCATGGAGTATCGAACCCACAAGGAGCTAAAGGCAAGATCAATATTCTCTCAAGTCCTATCTGCCACTGATACGACTCTACGTACACCGAACGTTTGCTTCCAACTAGAAACGAGAAATAAAACTACGTTGTGGGTATGAAAAGGATAACTTTGTATGATATCGAAGAGCTAAAATATAAAAGTAGGTGTTGTTATCATAAATTTAGAATATATTACTAAATATTACAAATAGCGAGTGTGGAATAATGATGGGTCGGTGTGCGGAATTGTTCTAGGCAATTCTTAACAAGACCGGTAATCACTATTGCAATTTCATATGAGGGAGAGGCATAAGCTAACATACTTTCTCTTCTTGGATCATATGCATTTATGATTGGAACTCTAGCAAGCATCCGCAACTACTAAAGATCATTAAGGTAAAACCCAACCATAGCATTTAAGTATCAAGTCCTCTTTATTCTCATACGACATGTCCCACTTATCCGTGCTTGTGTTTCAGTCACTCACGCAACGCATACAATAAGTAAACCATGGACATATTGCAACACCCTACAGCGTGAATCCCTCACGCTTGCGCGACACGTAGGCACCATAGGACAGCACCAAAGTAAAACATACAACTCATACCAATCTAGATCATCAATCAACCCAAAGACATGGTCCAAATGGCACGTAACTGTACCTCATCACCCTCTGCTATCCACTCTCCTTCGTGTCCTGGGTGATCATTGACATGGCCCCGCTAGTTGAGAAGAACCAGTCATGGTGAATCAACTTGCCGGAGAAGAGTACCATGTCGGTCAATGAGGTTTCTCTCCGCCCTGAGGTCGGAGACGAAGAGCACCGACGAGGGTGTATCGCACGCCATCCCCGTGCAGCTTTTCGGCCCAAGGACGAGGAGCATCTGGTAAAAGCGGCCTAGCTAGTTGCTGCTCGGCAAAATACTACCTGTGTTCCAAAATAATTGAAGTTTTGGTTTTGTTCTAAGTCAAGTTTGTTTAAGTTTAATCAATTCTTGAAATATATCGCATCTATAGCATCAAATTAGTCTCGTGAGATTCTTTATGAAGTATGCTTTCGTATTATATGTATTTGGTATTGTAGATCTTAGTAAATCTTTTTGTAGAGCTGATCAAACTTAAGCAAGTTTGTCATAGCAGAATTCTAGAATATTAATTATTGTGAAAGCGGAGGGGATATTATAATACTCCCTCCGTACCGGTTCATAAATCATCTTACGAAAACCACACAAATCGAAAACACCTAGATGCGGAGTAACTAACTACGCGTAATGCAGAGCTTCAATTGTTTTTACCGCAGACCGTGTTGATACTCTTACAAAGAAGTGGAGCTTAATTAAAATCTACTCCCTCAGTCTCATAATGTAAGATGCTTTTTGACACTACACTAATGTCAAAAAATGTCCTACATTATGGAACGGAAGGAGTATATTTTTAATAAAACCAGGTCTGTACAACGTACTCATCGGTCATGTTCTCATAAAAAAACTCATCGGTCATCAATGGATTTGCCCATCATCACATTTTAGGAACAACTTTGCGTATACGGACGGGTAGCCTGGATTCTTTTTTTTAATGTTGGTAGTTGATTTACCAAATTCATTGATCAGGAGAAAGAATGTTGGTCCAGTTTATAAGGGAAATCGGACCCAAAAACCATACAAACAGCGCCTTTCGGCAAACAACACATACACCCTCACAAGCCACGGGTCCCTCCGACCGGATCCACTTCCAGAAACGATGCTCCCAAGAGAGAACGCGACACCAAATAGCGTCACCATCGTTCGACCTAAACTGGATCAAGGGTATCCCCCGGAGCACGTCGGGAAAGGCAAAATGAGAGCAGCTACATCAATGCCTCCAACGCGAGAGCGACGCCAGACAGCGCAGCCATCGACGACTCCCGCCGCAACCGGAGTACGACTTTCGCCGGCAGTCTCACCTACATAGCCCGAACCCAGGATCCGATCAGCCTACACAACGAAACACTATCCCTGCCTCCACGGCCAACCACACCTCCCCAACAAGCTCGACGTGCTTCCAACCTTGCATCCGCATCCCCCACTGGACGGAGGATGCAACCCCTAGCAGTGCCATTCGTCTCCCATCGGAAGGATGCAACCAAGCACAACGCCATTCGTCTCCTCGAGGATGCAACGCCTGCCGGCCATTCCTTTCCCGAGGAAGGATGCAACAACCGCAGTGAGGTCATTCCTCTCCCTCTAGCCACCACCTGTTGGAAATATGCCCTAGAGGCAATAATAAAAGGATTATTATTATATTTCCTTGTTTATGATAATTGTCTTTTATTCATACTATAATTGTATTATCTGGAAATCATAATACACGTGTGAATACTTAGACCACAACATGTCCCTAGTGAGCCTCTAGTTAACTAGCTCGTTGATCAACAGATAGTCATGGTTTCCTGACTATGGACATTGGATGTCGTTGATAACGGGATCACATCATTAGGAGAATGATGTGATGGACAAGACCCAATCCTAAGCATAGCACAAAGATCGTGTAGTTCGTTTGCTAGAGCTTTTCCAATGTCAAGTATCTTTTCCTTAGACCATGAGATCGTGTAACTCCCGGACACCTTAGGAGTGCTTTGGGTGTACCAAACGTCACAACGTAACTGGGTGGCTATAAAGGTGCACTACAGGTATCTCCGAAAGTGTCTGTTGGGTTGACACGGATCGAGACTGGGATTTGTCACTCCGTATGACGGGGAGGTATCTTTGGGCCCACTCGGTAATGCATCATCATAATAAGTTCAAAGTGACCAAGTGTCTGGTCACAGGATCATGCATTACGGTACGAGTAAAGTGACTTGCCGGTAACGAGATTGAACGAGGTATTGGGATACCGACGATCGAATCTCGGGCAAGTAACGTACCGATTGACAAAGGGAATTGATACAGGGTTGCTTAAATCCTCGACATCGTGGTTCATCCGATGAGATCATCGAGGAGTATGTGGGAGCCAACATGGGTATCCAGATCCCGCTGTTGGTTATTGACCGGAGAGCCGTCTCGGTCATGACTGCATGTCTCCCGAACCCGTAGGGTCTACACACTTAAGGTTCGGTGACGCTAGGGTTGTATGAATATGAGTATGCAGCAAACCAAAAGTTGTTCGGAGTCCCGGATGAGATCCCGGACGTCACGAGGAGTTCCGGAATGGTCCGGAGATAAAGAATTATATATGGGAAGTCGAGTTTCGGCCATCGGCAAAGTTTCGGGGTCCACCGGTATTGTACCGGGACCACCAGAAGGGTCCCGGGGGTCCACCGGGTGGGGCCACCTATACCGGAGGGCCCCATGGGATGAAGTGGGAGGGGAACCAGCCCCTAGTGGGCTGGTGCGCCCCCCTCCCGGGCCCCCTCTGCGCCTAGGGTTGGGAACCCTAGGGGAGGGGGCGCCTCCACTTGCCTTGGGGGGCACTCCACCCCCCTTGGCCGCCCCCCTAGAGATCCCATTGATGAGGATATGTACCTAGGTTAGGGTCATAGACCTATCTAGGATACCATGCCCAAGGACATCCTTAGACGAAGCTACCTTCCAGTCGACCAAGAGAGACTCCACTCGACCGGCTAGAAGACACTCGACAAACCTGAAGACACTCGACCATCAAGACCCACTCGACCATCAGGAGTTCAGGATCTACTCTGCATCCAAATGGTCTGTAATTAAGTAGTCTTAATGGTCATGATGACACTTTAAGTAGGGCGTTACCAGTAACTCCCTGCCTTAATGTACTTTAATCCTCTGCTACGTGGGATGGCTGGGGTCCTGGCGTCCTCTATATAAGCCACCCCCCTCCACTGGTAGAAGGGTTCACATCCTTGTAACTCATATACACAGAAATCAGTCGACCGCCTCCGGGCTCCGAGACGTAGGGCTGTTACTTCCTCCGAGAAGGGCCTGAACTCGCTAAACACTCGTGTGTACAACTACTCCATAGCTAGGATCTTGCCTCTCCATACCTACCCCCCATTCTACTATCAGACTTAGAACCACGACAGTTGGCGCCCACCGTGGGGCAGGTGTCTTAGCGACTTTTTTGGAGAAGTTGCAATTTGTTCGATTGCCTTCATCATGGTTTCCGGCGGAGCTCTGGTCGAGGGCCACGAGATCCGTCTCGGTGCGCTCACTTTCATCGCCGACGACTCCGCTTGGCTCCAGGAGGCACCACTCAACATCGACGCGCTCCACGTCCGCGGGGCGACGCACTTTCGGGCGTGTGTCCGCGGCGTCTTGCTGCGGCAGCCGTGGACCCCGTACTGGTCGACTCCTGCGCCGTCCTCCCTCCCTGTCTCCCGCCAGCGCAAGCACTTCGGTCGGTCGAGGCTCCAGCGGTGGGTGAGACACGCGGTGGCTCGCCAATCGTCCACCACCCAAGTCGCGGCGATTGAGCCCGATGAATCTCTCTACGGCCTGTTCGACCTGTCGACTGGCTCCGTAGAGACTGCATCCGAGTGCGATAGCAGTGATCCAGCGGCGGAGGTCCTGATGGTCAACGGGCCCCGTAGCCCTCCCGGTTTCCCCCGCGGCGACGGGATGGACGACGAGGACGACCCTGCTCAAGCCCATGAAGAGTACCAACCCGAGCCACTCACTTCCCAGCAGAGGGAAGAACTTCGCCGCCGGAACATGGATGCCCTGCATACTCCCATTGCAGGAGAAACTCCTGAGGCTCGTGCCCTGGAAGAGGCGCATTTAGCCAACCTGGCTGAACGCACTCGACTGGAGAACCTCCAGCGAGCACTCGATGAGCGTGCACGTCAACGAGTGACCAACTCCAACCGACGTCAGCTCTTTCCGCAACCAACTCAGGTATATCGAACCCCAATTCAGAATTTGGCAGCTGCAGCCTGCATAGCAGAGTCAATTCAGCCCTCTTAGTCAGAGGCTGGAAGAGGCTTGATGCAGATTAGAGATTTGCTCCGGGTGGCAGGAGATCAGAATCCAGCTGTGTCACAGTCACGCAACAGGATTCACAGTTGATCCGTCGCTGCGAATACTGTTCAGTCGGCTCACAGTCCAAGGTCGCCTCCGAGGCGCATGGGACGTGAAGGCCGGCGGGACCACTATGTTGATCGATTTGATCGTGATGACAGGCGTCGAGTGCCCACTCCTCCTCTGAGAAGTGGGTCTAACGCCCATCGGCAGCAAGATGACAGACGCCAGCTCAGTGTTGGGCGGAGAGCTCTAGTCGACCCCAGAGAGCCAGGCTTTGATGCTAGATCCATCATCGTGCAAGGTTTGGTCGACCAAAACAGGGCTCATAGAGGTGGTCATGACAAAGCTGTGCCCACAAGCAGCTGAGTCCATGTTTCAGGTCCAGAATGTTTTAGCGGGGCGATCAGAGCCGCAGTGATACCCCCCAACTTCAGGTTGGCGACTGGGGTGAGTAACTTCACCGGAGAGTCTAAGCCTGAAACTTGGCTCGAAGACTACCGAGTGGCTGTTCAGATTGGTGGCGGTAATGATGAGGTGGCCATGAAACATTTTCCACTTATGCTAGAGGGTTCGACCAGGGCGTGGTTGAATCAGTTAGCTCCTAGCAACATTTACACTTGGGAAGATCTTTCTCGAGTGTTCGTCAGGACGTTTGAGGGAACTTGCAAGCGACCTGCCGGATTGACTGAGCTGCAAGTTTGTGTACAAAAGTCGAGTGAAACACTGAGGGATTACATCCAGAGGTGGATCACTTTGCATCATACTGTAGAGAATGTGTCAGACCATCAAGCGGTTTGCACCTTCAAGGATGGCGTCAAGAACAGAGAGTTGAGCCTGAAGTTTGGTCGAACTGGAGATATGACCCTGAGTCGGATGATGGAAATAGCCACCAAGTACGCCAACGGCGAAGAAGAGGCCCGACTCCGGAGCGGCAAGTACAAGCCGAGTTAGTCGGATAAAGGAAACTCCAGTCGGAAGCAAAAGCGAAAGGCCGAGCCAGCAGCTCCTAGAGAGGCTCTGGCCGTGACTCAGGGCAAATTCAAAGGGAAGCCCAAAGGATCTTGGAACCCCAAGAAGGTAAAAGATAAGGAAGGTAATGATGTGATGGATCTACCATGTCATATCCACACGAAGAAAGACGAAGAGGGTAACTTCATCTACCCAAAGAATACCACTCGCCAGTGCCGGCTCTTAATCCCGCAGTTTCAAGGGAAACAGCCGAAAGATAAAGAGAAGGAGTCGGACAAGGCTGAGGACAAGGAAGGACAGTGATGGAGAGTACCCTCATGTTAACTCCACTCTGATGATTTTTGCTGATGTAGAGAGCAAAAGTCGACTGAAAGTGATCAACCGTGAGGTCAATATGGTCGCTCCGGCGACACCAAACTATATGAGATGGTCGCAAACTCCCATTACTTTCGACCAGTCTGACCATCCTACTCACATTGCCACCCCTAGGAGGCAAGCGCTGGTGGTTGACCCGGTCGTCGAAGGCACTCGACTGATGAAGGTATTGATGGATGGCGGCAGCGGGTTGAATATACTGTATGCGGAGACGCTCAAGGGAATGGACATTCCGATGTCCAGACTCAGTTCCAGCAACATGAGTTTTCACGGAGTCATCCCAGGAAAGAAGGCCGAGTCACTCGGCCAAATAGCTCTGGATGTGGTGTTCGGCGACTCGAAACATTTCCGGAAAGAGAAGCTGACATTTGAAGTCGTGAATTTCCAGAGCGCCTACCATGCCATTTTGGGAAGACTAGCCTACGCCCGCTTCATGGCTCGACCATGCTATGTGTACCTCAAGTTAAAGATGCCTGGCCCCAAAGGCGCGATCACCATCACTGGCAATCGGAAGAAAGCGGAAGAGTGTTTTCAGAAAGGCTCAAAGATTGCGGATGACCAGATAACAGTGGTAGAGCTAGAGGGATACAAGAAGAATGCAGATCCGAGTGATTTACTGCGGGCCAAGAAGCCCGCCATAGAGTCAGCATTTCAGTCGTCCGGTGAGACGAAGCCAGTTCATATCCATCCGACTGACCCCGATGCAGCTCCGACCCATATTTCCACAACACTCGACTCTAAATAGGAAGAAGCGCTCATCCAGTTCCTCCATGAGAACTGGGACATCTTCGCATGGAAGCGAGCTGACATGCCGGGTGTTCCCAGGGGACTAGCTGAGCATCGCCTTAGAGTCGATTCAAAGGCAAAACCTGTTAAGGAACATCTTCGACGGTCCGCCGTTCAGAAGAAAAAAGCCATTGGCGAGGAGGTGGATCGACTCCTTGCAGCAGAGTTCATCCGAGAGATATACCACTCCGAGTGGCTTGCCAATGTCATCATGGTTCCCAAAAAGGACAATTCCCTTCGTATGTGCATTGATTTCAAACATATCAATCGGGCCTGCCCGAAAGATCATTTTCCTCTCCCTCGCATCGACCAAATTGTCGACTCGACCGCAGGGTGCGAGAGATTGTCTTTTCTAGACGCTTATTCCGGGTATCATCAGATCCGTCTGTATGGGCCCGACGAAATCAAAACAGCTTTCATCACTCCATTCGGGTGCTTCTGCTATATCACCATGCCATTCGGCCTCAAGAATGCCGGAGCCACGTTCATGAGAATGATTCAAAAGTGTTTACTCACTCAAATCAGTCGGAATGTGGAAGCATACATGGATGATATCGTGGTCAAGTCGCGAATGGGTTCCGACCTGTTGACTGACTTAGCTGAAACATTTGCCAATCTCAGGAGGTATGATATCAAGCTCAATCCATCAAAGTGCACATTCGGAGTACCTGGCGGAAAGTTACTCGGTTTTCTCTTTTCCGAACGAGGAATCGATGCTAACCCAGAAAAAGTTGGTACCATACTCCGAATGAAGCGCCCTGTGCGTGTGCACGACGTCCAGAAGCTTACTGGATGCTTGGCTGCGTTAAGTCGATTCATCTCTCGCCTCGGTGAAAAGGCGTTGCCTCTTTACCGACTGATGAAGAAGGCAGACAAGTTCGAGTGCACGGTGTCCAGAAGCTGATGCAGCGTTTGCCGAGCTAAAAACTCTGCTCTCCACCCAGCCGGTGCTTGCTGCTCCAATCAGCATAGAGCCTCTGTTGCTTTATATTGCAGCCACAGGACAAGTCGTCAGTACAGTACTTACGGTCGAGCGGGAAGAAGAAGGGAAAGCCTTCAAAGTTCAGCGCCCAGTGTATTATCTCTTTGAAGTTTTGACCCCATCAAAGCAAAGATATCCTCATTATCAGAAGCTCGTATATGGGATCTACATGACCATGAAGAAGGTTGCTCATTATTTCTCTGATCATGACATTACAGTCGTCAGCGACGCACCATTGTCAGAAATTCTGCACAACAGAGATGCAACTGGTCGAGTGGCTAAGTGGGCGATTGGACTCCTTCCCCTTGATATTAATTTCGAGGCAAAGAAAGCCATTAAGTCCCAGGCTATAGCAGATTTCCTTGCCGAGTGGATTGAGCAACAAGAGCAGACTCATGTCCTCTCGGAGCATTGGACCATGTTCTTTGATGGTTCTAAGATGTTAAATGGTTCTGGTGCTGGAGTCGTTTTGGTTTCCCCCCGAGGAGACAAGCTCAGATATGTGCTCCAGATCCACTTTGATTCCTCCAACAATGAAGCAGAATATGAAGCACTCTTGTATGGATTACGCATGGCCATTTCACTCGGCGTCTGTCGCCTTATGGTCTATGGCGATTCAGATTTGGTGGTCAATCAAGTGATGAAGGAGTGGGACGTTAGAAGCCCAGCCATGACTGGATACTGCAATGCCGTGAGGAAGCTCGAAAAGAAGTTTGAAGGGTTAGAGCACCACCACATACCCCGACTGAAAAATCAAGCAGCTGACGATCTGGCGAAGATAGGATCCAAGAGAGAAGCTATCCCCAGTGATGTGTTTTTGGAACACATCCACACTCCGTCTGTCGTAGAAGATCCTTTTACCGAGGAAGCCCCGTAACCTAAGAGTGTCATGGACCCGACTGAGGTTGAAGTCCCAGCGGTGGTCGACCTGATCATGGAAGTTCTAGTGATCACTCCAGATTGGACAGTACCATATATCACGTATATCTTGAGGAAAGAGCTCCCAGAGGACGAAGAAGAGGCTCGACAGATCGTCAGCCGATCCAAAGCCTTTACCGTGATAAAGGGACAGTTGTACAAAGAAAGCGCGACTGGAGTTGGTCAGAAATGCATAACGCCAGAGGAAGGTCGAATAATCCTTGATGACATTCACTCGGGAACCTGTGGCCATCATGCGTCCTCTCGGACCATCGTCGCCAAAGCATACCGAGCCAGATTTTATTGGCCAAGAGCGAATGAAATGGCCAAGGAGATAGTCGACAAGTGCGAGGGATGCCAGTTTTACTCCAATATGTCACACAAGCCCGCGTCGGCTTTGAAGACTATACCACTCGTCTGGCCCTTTGCAGTGTGGGGTCTAGATATGGTCGGTCCTTTGAGAACAGGCAGAAGCGGTTTTACACATGTACTGGTAGCAGTCGACAAGTTCACTAAGTGGATCGAAGCTAAACCCATCAAGAACCTCGATGCCGGTACTACTGTCAGCTTCATTAGAGAATTGATATTCAGATACGGGGTCCCGCATAGCATCATCACTGACAACGGGTCAAACTTCGATTCTGAAGAGTTCAGAGCTTTCTGCACATCTCAAGGCACGCGAGTCGACTACGCTTCAGTCGCTCAGCCACAGTCGAATGGACAAGCAGAACGAGCCAACGGTTTGATCCTCAAAGGGTTGAAACCCCGTTTGATGCGTGATCTTAAGCATGCGGCTGGTGCATGGGTCGAAGAACTTCCCTCAGTACTTTGGGGGTTAAGGACCACGCCCAACCGGTCGACTGGGAGAACTCCATTCTTCTTGGTCTACGGGGCTGAAGCAGTCTTGCCGAGTGACCTTCTCCATAATGCTCCCCGAGTCGAGCTCTACACGGAAGCAGAAGCGGAACAAGCGCGGCAGGATGCAGTCGACCTTTTAGAGGAAGAGAGGGAGATGTCTCTGATCAGATCGACCATTTACCAACAAGACTTGCGTCGCTTCCATGCCAAAAATGTGAAGAGTCGAGCCTTCCAGGAAGGAGATTTAGTTCTCTGAGTGGATCAACAGAAACCACACAAGCTTGCTCCTTCTTGGGAAGGTCCCTTCATAGTCACCAAGGTTCTCCACAATGGAGCGTACCGTCTTTACAATGTCGAGCATCAGATCGACCAGCCCCGAGCTTGGAACGCGGAACTTCTCCGCCCCTTTTACACCTAAGTATTCACCCGGACGAGTTGTAATAAAAGTACTTCTATAGTTTGTTTATTAAAGACAAAAACTTTACAATCTTCCCTGTAATCGTTATTTCTTTTGTCCTCTCAAAACAATCCCCCAGTGGGTGGCTTGGCTGCGAATCGGATTCGCCCAAGTCTGTAAAAAAAATCCTAACCGAGTGGTGAGTCAGTCTCCCACATGAAGGCTTAGCTGCGAAATCCGTTTCGCCTAAGATAAATAAAATCCTACCGAGTGGTAAGCCAGCCTTCCACTCGGAGGCTTAGCTGCAGTCCAAGTACTCGCCTAAGATAAATAAAATCCTATCGAGTGGTAAGCCAGCCTTCCACTCGGAGGCTTAGCTGCAGTCCAAGTACTCGCCTAAGATAAATAAAATCCTACCGAGTGGTAAGCCAGCCTTCCACTCGGAGGCTTAGCTGCAGTCCAAGTACTCGCCTAAGATAAATAAAATCCTACCGAGTGGTAAGCCAGCCTTCCACTCGGAGGCTTAGCTGCAGTCCAAGAACTCGCCTAAGTACAAGTACAACATGCGGTCTGCAAGGAGGACGAGGTGCAGGTCGACTGCTACCCTCTCCTTCCTAGCTGCGCCACCAATTCAAAACTCTTACCGAGTGGAGAGCAGACCTCCCACTCGGGAGCTTAGCTGCAGCCCAGTGCTCGCCTAAGTGTCTGAAATCCTACCGAGTGGAGAGCAGACCTCCCACTCGGGGGCTTAGCTGCAGCCCAGTGCTCGCCTAAGTGTCTGAAATCCTACCGAGTGGAGAGCAGACCTCCCACTCGGGGGCTTAGCTGCAGCCCAGTGCTCGCCTAAGTGTCTGAAATCCTACCGAGTGGAGAGCAGACCTCCCACTCGGGGGCTTAGCTGCAGCCTAGTGCTCGCCTAAGTGTCTGAAATCCTACCGAGTGGAGAGCAGACCTCCCACTCGGGGGCTTAGTTGCAGCCCAGTGCTCGCCTAAGTGTCTGAAATCCTACC